>NC_038241.2:32384620-32389137 GCF_000004515.6 Glycine max
TTTTTTTTCAACAAATGGACTAAATATATCTATTTTAAAATAAAGGAACCAAAAGTGTAAATTGAACAAAATAGGAGATCAAAATTGCATTTAAACATTTTGAATAAATATTTATGTCAATTTTAAATAATAATATTCTTTGATGTCCTTTACTATTTTTTTTATGTTAGTCTCACACCTATTTGCATACAAAATAATTTTAAGGCAATTATGACATTGAAAAATGAAAATTTAATCTTTATAGCATTTTTTGACTGAGCATAATTTCACAATCATTATATGTAATCTTGAGCATTAATAGTATATAATATTTATATTTTTAATTCAAACAAAATTGAAGAATAAAAGGCGGTCAAGAAAACAAAAAATTGAATAAGAAATGTCTCTTTAAAGATAATTCAATATGTAATAACTATATTAATAATTAAATATGTTGATATGTATATTGAGTAAAAAAGTTGATATCGATACAAGAAATTTTAAAATTTAGAAACAAATAGAAATATGTTTTATTTGCATAATAAATTAACAAAAATTTAATTTTGATTTTATTCACTTATATGTTAAAATACATGATTTTTTTATGAAAAATACATAATTTTATTAAGTATGATAAAATATCAGTTAACTTTTTTTGTTAGGTTAGAGACTACACAAGCATCTCCTAACTCATTGTAATTCAGTAAGTACAAAATATTTTAAATATAAAATTAAAACATTCAACATGAAATGCTCAATCATTTTTTAAAATATATAATTTAATTAATTTAAAGTAATTAGGAGTAATATGTAATTTAATGAATATTAATTAATAATATTACTATATTTTGATTCAAAATTATAATATATTCAAATTAAGATAAAATATAAATATTTTATTGAGTGAACATAAATTTAATTTTCATATTTTAAAGATATAATAACTAATTGGATCGTCAATTGACTATTTACATTACACAATAATAATTAATAACTTAATTTTTTTATACTTATAATACATTATTTATATCCAGTACAAAAATATTAATTTTAGTTTATAATTGCTCATTCAAAAATTTAAAAATTCTTAAATGTTAAAATTTTAAAATGTTTTATATCATTATTCAGACATCAACAAATATGTTATGAATGACACGTATTAGATGAATTTAAGTTTTAATTTAATAGTATATAATTGAAAATGTCATTTTATAAGTATTGTATTTTGATTTTTTTTATTATAGTCAACAGCTTTTAATTTAGATTGTTTGTAATATTATTTTTCAACAATTTTATGAAAACTAACCTACTTAACATACGATTAATGATTATTTTTCTCATTGTATTTTTTTTAAGTTTAGTGTATATGTAACAACCATGAATAATATACCACAATAACTAATAACTAAATAGTTAGAATAAAGAAATAAAAAATATAAGTAATTCTGACTAGAAAAGTTTAAAAATTTATTTTATAAAAATATTTAGGAAAAACGTTTACTTGTGCATGACATGAGTAGTAACACTCTAGTAATCAACATTTGTCGATAAAAAAAATTGTAATTAAAAAAAAAGTATCATCTGATTAAAAAAAATTTATAAAAAATTAAATTTATTTGTAAAAATGTACTAGTAGCTATAAAATTATACATTGCCTAGAAATCAAGGTTACGGGTACTTTATATATACTTTTTCCTTTAAATTTATTGGGATGTCTTTTATTAAGGATAAAATCCAAAAGATAAACTAAACACTTAAGCAAACAATACTCATATATATTATATATACACTCTTCTCTCAAATCAGATGTGTCTTTTATAAAAAGAAAAATCAATGTAATGATCATTAAATACCTAAGTGGATAATTTATCGGATAAGAGAACCCTAACGAAACGGTCGAAACAGAAAATAAAAAATGTATTTTCATTTTTTAAAAATTGATAATAATTCTATCATTTTTTGTAGATGAATTTCAGTCACTTCTTCTCGTTGCTCTGGATACATTGAGAGGGGATACCCAAAGAAAAGCTATAATGAACGTTGTGATTTCAAAAGCAACGAATGAGAGCTGATCAACCTCATGATCATGACATCCTCTACATGTCAACGTGTTGCAGCACAGTAGAGGGACCATGTGAGTTTTCTGTAGTTTTACCACGTGTTGGAATTTTTTCTATTTTCATGACTCAGAAAAAGTAAACGATGGCAACACAATTAACAGTTGCATATCGGATTTTTGCCATTAACGTTTTAATGGTTGAGAATCCGAAACGTTTGCTTTCATCAGATGCAACCACAACCAGTACCCCAAAAGAAGAAAGGAATCCCAATTATTTGGCAAGTAGGCTTTCCATTTATTGTCATGCATCCCAACTGCAGAATAACAACAAAACTTGTGTTTCTAATCGATGGCCGTATAATATACATAAAACTGCCCTACAGCTAACCGTCTACGTACGTACCTATTATGTGGTGTCTAATGAATTGAATAATCACTATTGGCTAAAATGTCCATTTTCATTATTTTTTCTTCTTCTGAAGGATATTTCTGCAGTAAGAAATTGTGACATTAACTCGATATAATGATAACTAAAATAAATTTTGTTTCTTCTAAGAATTTTTTTTTCATATGAAACTTAATATATTTAAGAAACTTGATCATCTATGAATTGTACTAAACTTTATTGGTTCATTATTCTCTCTATGCCAACTGAATAATATTGAATAATGGCTATTGCTTTTGAGGAGTAAATATCTTAGAAGTTTCATATTAAATAGGATAAAAGATTTAATGTAGTACTTAAGTTGTGAGGCTCTTTAATTTCATTGACTAATCTTTTGTATTTTACTCTTCTTTTGTTGTTAAGTTCTAACAATTAGGCGTTAGGCTACATAAAGAACTACCTATAATTTGGAGTAAGGTGCAATACTGAATAGATAGGCGAGTCTTGAGTGAAGCTGTCAAAAGGGAAAAGGATTATCATATTTGGGTCAGTGTTAGAAGGTGGCAATGGTTATAAAGTCTTAACGTGATATTTAAGCCATCAGACTCTCTTATCCAATGGGCTAATCTTTTGGATTTATATGTGCTTAAATTTTGACAAAGAACTCCTTTCACTCATGCAAACAAATGCAGGAACTGATCTTTCTTTCATTCTGTCCTTTCTACAATAAGGATGGTTATTTTCTTTTGAAAAGTACCTTATTTTGACAATTTCTGGTTAGATACTAATATAAACATCTCTTTTAAGATTTCAACTTTGATTCGTGATAAATTAGTTCCTTTAGGACAGATGACAGTTAATTGCTTAGCCCTCAGGACACAATATCTAGATACTTGCTTTTGTTGTCGAATAATGATTGGACATTTTTTATCTAAAAATGACAAATCATTTCACACAGGTCAGGTCAATTTTAACTTTTTAGACTTCCTGGCACATGTAGGCCAATGATGACCACCGTGCGAAGAGTATTAACAGTGGTCGACATGACACTCGTTGGACAACTTGATTTGCGTGTGTTTTATATATCTGAAAGAAAAGTGAAAACAAAAACTCATCTTCAAGCTTCTTCTGTGACACAGTGCCAATGATTTTGTCGATTGCACTTGCCATATTCTTTGACATACAAGTCTAGTATTTTTTTTCTTCTTTTTGAACTTGCCGACTCGCTTGACACTTCTTTTGTGATAACCTTTAATTTCGGTGCTTAATGATGATTATTTATATGTTATGAATGGTACAATTAAACCAAGAATTCGGAATTAATTAATAGACCATATAAGAGATGCGAGTCACTTCATCAACTTCTAGTTAATGTTATGTTTAGTATAAAACAAAGCTTGGTTAATTTCGTGAAATTAACTTTTTTATGTTGTTAGCACAAAAAAAGTAGACAGAGGAATGCTTTCTAACAAAAAAGAGTACATTAGAAGAAGTAAAACCTTAAACACTTACTAACTATTCCCTTTGAGAATGGAGAAGATATATATACATGCGTTCGGATAGTGAGTAAAATTTTATAAGTGTAGATTTTATTTCTTATTTAAAAATGACTAATTCAATTTGTTGTGAAAACATTGTTTTTTTATTGATGATTTGAAGAGGAGTTTATTTTGATTGAATTGAAAGTGAATTTCTGTAAATTGATGTTATGATTAAGTATTGAAATTATAATCATCAAATGTCTTTGTATTGTTTAAAAAGATTTGGAAGTCATTCCATTGCATCAACAAATGATGATTTGATTACTAATTTGAAAGAAAGTTTATTAGAGATATAATATTCATTTCAATTAAACAATCGAAAAGAAGTTTATTAGGGGTGTAATGTCAATTTAGATAGACAATCAAAATGTAAAAGTTGATAAAAAGAAAAAAAAATTAAAGAAATTGTACTGTTCAAATTGATGGACAATCAAAATGAAAAAGTTGATAAATAATGTTTTCTAATAAAATATTTAAAAAGTTTCTTAGTGTTTGGTGATTTCAATTTGTAAAAAGAATTTTTAAAAATAAATCATTCCAAGACACAAACGAA